>NC_056729.1:767343835-767351335 GCF_019279795.1 Protopterus annectens
TGTCACTGCACAGATGTCAATGTTCTCCATTTTAAGGAGTGCCTCGAGTGAGTGCATTTTGAGGTTTAGACTTCTAGCATTGAGTAGCATTACCCTCAGATTTTGCTTGCTTGTACCTTTTATGGTGGTGAATTTGTCATTTTAACCTTGCCTAAAAAAGGCACTATAGGGATGGCAAGAGACTTTGCCAGTATCCGGAATCCCAAGGGCGACAGGTGCAGGCCATCTCTGGCAAAGCAGCATGGTCTGTCGATCATGTCATCCCAGGCAAACAGACAGATACTGGATCCCCTTAGAATGACACCAGAAGCTTAGCCAATTGTTAAAGTCAATCATTTTGTCCTTGTACTGTGGTATCATTCTGGATGATGGCAGGATGCTACTCAGGGTTAGGGTCATACCTCCTGGGCTACAAGATCGGAGATCTCCTCTATGTCTCTTTTCATGTAGTCCAGGGAGGTACGTCTCAGGTCATTCACACCAACATAGACAATGACAAAGTCATATTTGTACTTGTTGTGGAGTGACCTGAGTGCATGAGTTATGTGGCAGATCCTGGCATCTGACAGGCAGCTGACAGTAACTTTTTCCTTGTTTAGCCTGGTGAGTGGAACATCAGTGTGCCTGACTATAGAGTCACCTATGACTAGAGTGTTGGGTACGTTATGCCTTATGGGCTGTAGTTGAGTGGCACACTGAGTATGTGGGCTATGTGTCATTTGGGTTGTGTTGGAGGGTGGAGGTTGCTTACATTTCTGCTTTGGAGGTCTCTGTTGTTTGGGTAGATTTGTACTGAGAGCCTCCATGAATGTAGGTGTGTGTTTTGTGCTTCTGTGTGTGTGTTTTGGTGCTGTAGGTTTTGAGGGACTATGTGATGAGTGTGGTGCAATGCAGGTGTTTACCTTCTCCTCTTGACTGTCTAGGCCAGTCTTTGGTGAAGAGAGCTTTGCTTCCAGTTTGGCTATATAAGTGCATCTCTCACAGGTCATAGTGTTAGGTGGTAGGAGGATAGGGTTGTCTGTGTACATGAGGTAATTGCTGCATTGTCCCAAGATGCCCAGATTCATCAGGTAGGCAGGAGAAAATGCTGGGAGCTGACCTTTAGACATGCCTGAATAGGTGCTTATTTATTAAGTACTAAAAATTGTTTTCCTCTGGACAAGTGAGGAAAGTTGAGTGCTGTAGTAATTTGTAACTTATTTAGTGCTTACAATGAGTTCTGAACAAGTGCTGAGCTCAAAGAAACAGTTGAGTGCTAAAACAAAAAAGCTGGCTAGTTGCAAGTGAAATCTTGAAGAACAGACTTTATGGCACCAGGAATATTTTAACCCCAGTTAAGTGGGGGGGGGGGGGCTTAGGAGTTCACAAACAGTCCTGGACACAGCAAATCCATATCTGGGCAAGACCTGCCACAGGAAAGGGGGGTAGCAAGCTTAGAATTTTTTTTCCAGTAAAGTGGAAATGGAGAAAGCTGAAACAGAAGTTAATTCAACGTTAAGAATCTGAGTGGGTTGACCTTCACAAATGTTCTCTATTAGATTGAGTGAACTAATGACACTAGACTGGGAGGAGTGTCACAGATCAAATATACAGCATGGATGGGCAACTGCAAAGCCACCAAGTATAAGAACCACACAACACTAGGGAGGGTAGGTGGGAAATTACAGTTCCTAGCTGTAGCCACTAAATGAAAGTTTTAAACAGATCAAGGAGCAAACTCGAGAATGCTTTTAACTGTAAACAGACAATTATCAGAAATGCACAGAAAAGGTTGGATGGAGCACTCACAAACAGAAAATGCAACTCTCAGTATGAAAAAGCAGCAGTTTACACTTAGTAATGTTAAAACAGTATAAAACAGTACATAAATGCAGTGAAACAATAAAAAAAGCTTTATAACAGTTCAAAATGTAGATCAACTGTATAGCACAATTATAAGTGTTTCAGAAGTGCAGTTCAGTGAAATAAGTGCAAGAAATAACTTATCCTGCTCTTGGAATCTTAAGGAATTTCCACTTATGCAATGCAATCCAGAGCCTGAGCCATACAAGCAAAACCTTTATAAGACACAGGGTTTATATAGCAGTAAGAATGGAAGAGTTGAAAGATCAGATTACTACTCAGCCCCTGCTATTACCCAATCACTCATACTACAGAAGGTCAGGAGACCTTGTTACTCTCAATAATAATGAAGACAATCAGCAGAAAATGGCTGCCAGAAACACAGGAAACTCTAACAAAACTACCAGCCTAGACAACAGGCCTCTATCAAGATTATGCCACCTGAGCAGAACACAGAAACCTCACTTTAAAAGCATAGAAAGAAAACCCACAAAGAGAAAATACAAGTCTCAGTATGAAAAAGCAGTTTACAATTTAGTAATTAAATAAAAAATGCAAATATAGTAATGCACACTATTACAGTTCCTAGCTGTAGCCACTAAATGAAAGTTTTAAACAGATCAAGGAGCAGACTCGAGAATGCTTTTAACTGTAAACAGACAATTATCAAAAATCCACCAAAAAGGTCAGATAGAGCACTCATAAACAGAAAATACAACTCTCAGTATGAAAAAGCAGCAGTTTACACTTAAGTAATGTTAAAACAGTATAAAACAGTACATAAATGCAGTGAAACAATAAAAAAAGCTTTATAACAGTGCAAAATGTAGATCAACTGTATAGCACAATTATAAGCATTTCAGAAGTGCAGTTCAGTGAAATAAGTGTAAGAAATAACTTATCCTGCTCTTGGAATCTTAAGGAATTTCCACTTATGCAATGCAATCCAGAGCCTGAGCCATACAAAAGTCGACTTGTATATGAGGTGCATAATTAACTTGTATATGAGGTGCATAATTAACTTTTTCTTCTTAATGTCCTGTAAGCATTTACATTCCATGAGGCTATGTTAATCATCTTATGTGAGTATTATTTTGAATAATCCTGTACCTGAATTAACTATGTGTGTCATGGGGGGGATTTGTCAAAGCACTGAGAGTACTGATTACTGTGTGTTGAGAAAAACTAGCATGAGAGTAGAGGTGACATAACTGTCTTTCAGAATTTCCTTAGTGCCTGACCACTTAAACACTATCCTCTGAAGGAGAAAGGTTGATCCAGTAAACAAGCAACATATACATCATTCTTGAATTGAAAAAACTAAACATGTATAGATTTTGAACTATCTTACAGTAAATATTTTGCATTCCAAAAAGCATCACAACACTGATAGGATAAATGCCACTCAGCCAGCAACTTAAATAAGATAACAAATATAGATGTTATTAACCCAGTTAGGCAGTAGGGATAAGTTGTGGCTTGTAATGTCAAATTTCAATACAAAAAATATAATCTTATATATGTAACCATATGACTAGATATAATCTCTTTTATCAAAACCTTCTTTTGAGTACTATATAGTTCAGACATTGGAACTTGTTTTAGGAGAAAAACGGACTCTGTTGATGCATAGTATATTATACAGATATACTATGTGCATATGTTATAAGTACCCTTCTTGTGTTCCGCCTATATAAGCATATAGAAAATAAACATAAGATATAGCTACACAATATGCTTCATATTAAAATGCATCTAGTACACAAATTGTTACTTGACCTTCTCTAGTATTCCGACTAATACTAATCCAATGAAAGAGAAAAAAAAACTGATGAATGAGCATAAAGTCACTTTTAGTTACAATAGTATTTCAGCCAAGTCCAAATTGTAGTGCATCTTTTTTTCATAAGCCATTTTATTCTGGAGAGATCACTGTAACCTTAGCTTTCTCCTTCAGTTCTTGTTTAAAGCTTACTTTCTTCTTTTACATCATCTAGTTTGCCAATAGTTAGATAAATAGTCTTCCTCAATAGCTGCCTTATAAAGCTTACAGTTAGTGTATTAAGAAAGTTTTGCAGTACCTGAGTGATTTTTGAGCCATGAATTGTTCTTTTTCATTAAGTGTAGATGCCTCTCGATTTTCAGCTTTGTAATACTGCAGTTTACTTCCTGGATGGCAATCTGGTTGAGCCATTGGATGGCATAAAGCATTCACATGGTACTTGCTTCTTTTTGGGACTTCTTGGCTGCTATAGACTGGAATTGGCTCTGACATCACTGAATGAGATAATTAGCATGTGCAACTCGAGGTCAAAGGTCACATGACATCTGATATGTCTCAGCTTCCTGGAAAAACTGCTTTAGAATGTTGCAATGGAAAAGATAGCCCATTGAAACTTTTTTTTTGCAATATAAAGGTAGAAAATCTTCAGAAACTTCAAAATAGTGCTTAAAAATACTCAGATTTAAAGTTTTTTACAGTCTAAATGCATTCTAATGATGATAAGAACAGTATAAATGTTACTTACATTTCACTGGTTATTTTGGAGGGATTTCATTGAATGCTTTTAAGAAAGCTGATTTTGTTTCTTCTTTATTTTTTGCTTGGTATGTGGACCGCTTGTATTGTTATTGTAGAGAAGCAGGATATTTCATTTGGAACTTTATTTTGTTATTTATTAAGTATGCACAGAAAGGTGATATAATTTGTATCTATTGCTTGATAGATAAGGGTAAGTCCTGGGCAATTGCTATTTTATTGCCTTTCCAACCAATTTGTTTTTTTTTTTGGTTTTGCCAGCATGTAAAACCATGTTAGCATGAGCTGCATTCAGTAGTCTCACGTAGACTTGCCTTGGGGCATAAAGAGTTTGAGATCTTCTTAATGGTCTATGAAATCTCTCTATTACAAAGTTTTGTACTGCAGCATTTTTGTCCAAGAGTATTTCAAAGATTTCTTTTATTGCAGTATGTAAAGAAGCTTGTTCATATGACTCAGGGATGCCCCTGATAAGCACATTATTTCTTCTGGATCTTGCTCCTAAATCTATTATTTTTTGTTATAGTTCAGACACTGTTTTTTTCTGTGGCATTAGTACTTCTTCTGATTTATTCTAACTTAGTTTTATTTTCTACAGTTTTTTTCTTCATTTTTCTCTAGTCTAGAAAATATTTGATCTAAAGTACTTCCAAATGCATTTAGTTTTGTAGAAAAGGAGTGTATTTCTTCTTGCAAGGGTGTTAGAAGTGCTTTGAGTTCTTCCATAAAAAGGGGCTGTTCTGTCTCTATTTTGTCAGTATGCTTCTGTAGATCTATTTGCTGTTTTGCAGTTTTTTGTCTCTTTGTACAGACTTCTTTCTCCAGTGAAATTAATTGTGAAAGTCTTGCTTTTGATGTTTGGGCTTCCATTGAGTCCATGCTTTTGTATTTATTAAAGTTTTGTTTATTTTCTGTGTAGCTTCCTGTAGTTTATCGGTGAGGCCTGAACTGCTTGCAGAAATTCCCCTTTCAGCACATGTGGTTTTGCACATAAGTATATAAATTCTGTATATTTTACATAATCTTCGGAAAAGATGCTTTAGTAACCAGTATAGTACAGTATTACTTGATTTTTGATGAGTTGGTAGAGGTGCTGGAGCCCGGATTGGGTTAGAGTCAGGAGCTGACTGTGAAGTGTGCTTCCTAGCTGGTGGCCATCTTGGAATCCCGACCCCTTGTGTAAAATGGGAAAAATGGAATTGTGGATGAATGGATGGATAACAAAAATGCATAATTAACATTTGTGTCAAGAAACTATAAAAAATGCACTTTTTTTCAATAAAGGAGTTGATGAAGAATAAAGGACAACAAATAAATATATACCTCATACAAACTGCCTCTCATTCTGATAAAAATTTATAACAACCAGAACAATTAATTGTAAATAAATGGGACCTACAAGCACTCTGACGTGTGTTAAAATGTAGGTCACCTCACTGAAGTCATTGGAAGGAGAGCCCTCCTGTTTTTAGCATCATAAATTATTGAACTGAACAGATTGCCTCTGTGCATCATGGCTGCCAGACATGGAGAACAGTGTGAAGGTGAGCTCTGCAATTTCTTCTCTTTCTCCCTCTTTAAAGAATTTGTATGATCTCAAAATGTGTGTGTGTGTGTGTGTGTGTGTGTGTGTGTGTGTGTGTGTGTGTGTGTGTGTGTGTGTGTGTGTGTGTGTGTGTGTGTGTGTGTGTTTGTGCGTGTGTTTGTGCATGTGTGTGTGTGTATGTGTGTGTATTCAGATAGCTAAATAGATTTCAGGCAATTTTTAGAATCACACTTAGAAATATTTAGTCAAAAATCACATTTGATAGAAATTTTATTTTGTAGCATTACATTTGGTCTAAGACTAGGCCAAATGCTTTATTTCTAGTACAAGTTAAATGCACAGATTCTCAAAACATATATGGGAAATAAAATAAAAAGAAATACTAAAAGTATTTTTGCAGTGGATGGGCTCAACCCTCTGCAACCCTATACCTCTTGAACTTATATATACCAACTAGAAAGTCATAGCAACAAAAAGTGAGAAAATCGTCCAAAACAGGAAAAACACTGAAAGCAAATGCACTTAGACATTGTACCAGCAGTAATTTCCTACAGAAAACAAAGATCACAGTTCTCTAAAACCCATTTTTTACTGACTAGAACCCTTAAAACTAACATGAACATAATTAACTTTATAAAATAGAGAGAAAAAACATCAGAAATAAAATTGATAAATTAAACCACCTCTCAAAATTCAGTCTGAAAATACTGCATGCATGTGACTAAATGTGATCCAACCAAATGAATTTTCTACTGAACGTAATTTCTGCTACTTTTTCTACTAATGATTTTTCTATCAAATATATAATTGAGTTTATGTGATTTATAGATTCATAGATATTCCAAGATCACTGAGTTTCATGACCAGGCAATAGCCACTTTTTCCAAGAGGGCCATACCAATGAATCCTGGAGTAAATTTGTGGATGCCCATTCAGTCATCTAGTTTATGTTTATACATTATAGAATTGCACTGCTTCACATGCAGGTGAAGCTTATTCCAGACATTTCGAAGGCATTGGATTATAAATATGGCTCACTGGTGTGTTTTATTTATCTGTTAGTGAAGATCTAGATACCTGGTTCTAGTATTGGTGGAGATATTTGATTTGCAGACTAACAGGAAGTCCAGGGTAGTCAGGTCTCTAATGGTGAGGTAAGTGAGACAGAGACTCCCATCAAAAGTCTATAACACATTGAACAAAGGGATAGAGCTTGCACAAAACATTTGCCAAATTACTTTAGATACTTCCCATTGGTGACTCTCTTGGTAGCTCTGAGACTTTAGGGCTGTGATCTTTTTTGTTAGGAACATTTGGGGTCTTTCTAATTCTTTGTTAAGTTTAGTGAGGTACATTCCAAAGGGGTTGATATATTCAGTAACTGTCCTGATCAATACAGTATAACGGAGTGATTGCAATATATATATTTATATGGGGCTATATTACAATGTCAAACTCACAGGAGTTCAAACATTGCAATATTGAACCGTAAAGTTTGAAATCCAATTATGACGAAAACACAGAACAGTGATTTTTTTCCCAGGGAAAAAAAATTGCTGTTCCATGACAAAAA